>NC_057801.1:567784959-567789540 GCF_018294505.1 Triticum aestivum
CCCGCCGCCTCCTCGTCCTCCTCGCCGGCCGGCACCGCCGTGCCGCGCCCGGCCTCGCCCCGAGCTCCGGCGAGCCCGCGTGCTCTCCACCCCGCGCCCCTCGCCGTCCATTGCCGGGATCCGGCCGGATCCGGCGAGATCCGGCCCAGATCAGTCCTCTCCCGGCGCCGCCCCGACCTCCTCCGCCCCCTCCGGCTACCTCCTTCCTCGACTCCGGCGACGTGCTCCGGCCGTCCTCGGCATCCGCGCCGGGATCCCGATCTGGATCTGAGATCCAAAACGAAGGTTGACTTCCCCCCTCTGAAATCGCCCGTCCTAGATCTGCAGTAATTTTCATGCTATGTTCGACCTGCCATATCTCTGTGCATGTAGCTCCGTTTCATGCGTATAATATGTCAAATTGTTAGACTCGACGAGTACATCATTTCATTCCATTGCATCATGTTCATTTGAGGTCATCTTGATGCCTGAATCATCGTTGTAAGAGTGCTTCATGATGTTTTCTGCTGTCTGTTAACAGAACGAGCTCTTTTGTCATTTTTGCCATGATTGATGTGTGCATCCTATGAGGTTGATGTCTACATGTGTTTTCAACTATGCCATGTCTTATTTACAGAGGTGCTTATCATGTATTTTTGTGATCAATGTGGTGACTAGAACAAGCATGCAAACTAGGCATCGTGATGTTGCTGATTTTAGTCCCTGTTGTGCTGTTATTTTGATGCCATGTAAACTTGATGCTACAGAGAGATCCATGCATATTTTGAGATACTTCAGTAAGGATGTTTTGAACATATTGTTATTGTCTATCCATTCATGCCTATGGTTGCAATTATGGAGTAGTCTAGCATGTCATTTTCGTGCTCTACTTTTGCTTCAAAATGCTTCCTGGCAGATTGTTTACATGTTATTCAATTTTGCCGAGGTTGTTGTAGTTGATCCTTGTATGCTATGAACTTGTTCTTGCCTTGGTTTGTTTCACAAACATGTCTTATTGATGATTCTATGCTTATCTTGTCATGCAATGACTTGTGGTGAGTGATTCAAGCTTGTTAAGTAGGGTACATGATGTTGCTGTTTTGCTAGGCTGAATCTGTTATTTCATGATGCCATATAAACATGTTGCTACTAGTCATTCTATGCATAATCTGGAGATGATCACTAAATATGTTTTGTTCTACATGTCATGATCTATCCATCCATGCCCCTGGTTGCATTTATATCTTGCTGTAGCTTGTTCATATCTTGCTCCAAAGTTGCTTCATAATGTTGCTGTCAGCCTGTTAACATTAAGTTTAGTTGTTACCATGATTGTTGCTAGTGATCCATGCACCCTATGAACTTGCTATTGCCATGCTTAGCTTCAAAAATATGCCTTCTTACTGTTGGTTGCCTTGCCATGCCATGTATTGCTCTGTAGTGAGTTGTACAAGCTCACCAACATGCCTTCATAATTCTGTTCCTGCCATGTATGAATCTGTATTATAACTTGCTATGTTTACATGGGTGCCATCATATCTTCTGATCCTTTTTGGCTCTTGGTCACTAAAGGACATTTGATCTATGCATTTAGTAGATTCATGCCATGCCTTTGTTTGCCATGATAAGTTCCTGTAACATGTTGTTTGATAGCTCTAAACATTGCAACCTGATGTTATTTTCTGCAAAGTCTGAATTGTTATTACTTGCAATCTTACCATGTGTGTTTGAGCGTGTTCTAGTGATTTCTAGAGATAGCTCAGTGTTCATGTTTTGTAATGCTTTACCTGTACATCATGTCCATGCCTTTTGTTTTCATGTTGATATGCTGTAGCTCATTGTTTTGATGCTTGCAATAGGCCTAGTTGCTGTTTTGGACAGATTGTTGCTATAACTTGTTTCATGTGTGTGTGTTGATCCGTTGCTCCGTTTTGAGTGTGCTCTATATGAAACTTGCTTGTTTTTGCATGTAGCTTCATATTATCATGTTACATCCTTGTTTTGAGGTGTTTACTTGATGTTTGGGTGCATTTTGCATCAATGCTATGTTTAACTTGTTTTGCTCATATCTTCTAGGCCGTAGCTCTGAACTAAATGAACTTTATATGTAACTTGACTAGAATCTCGTGTAGATCATCTTTGTGCATCTTAACTTGCTGATTAACAACTTGAACATAAGGTTTATTCAGATATGGACCAATTTCGAAATTTGCATATGAGGACTTACCGGAATTGTTATATGTTGTTCCCCGCCTCATTTAAACTTGCCTTGATGTGTTGCTCTTGTTTGCATCATCTCTTGCCATGAGTAGCTTCATGTAGCTTTGTCATGCATCATGCTTGTGTGTGCATCATGCCTTGTTCTTGTGCGGTGTGTTTACTATGTTGTGTGCTTCTTCTTGTTAGTTCCTGTTTCGTTGCGATCGTGAGGATTCGTTCGTCTATGCTTGGTTCGGCTTCTCCCGTTTGTCTTCTTCATGGACTCGTTCTTCTTACTTGCGGGATTTCAGGCAAGATGACCGTCACCTTGGATCTCACTACTATCATTGCTATGCTAGTTGCTTCGTTCTATCGCTATGCTGCGTTACCTATCTTTTGCTCATCAAGCCTCCCATATTGCCATGAACCTCTAACCTTTGACACCTTTTCTATGCAAACCGTTGTTTGGCTATGTTACCGCTTTTGCTCAGCCCCTCTTATAGCATTGTTAGTTGCAGGTGAAGTTGAAGATTTCTCCATGGTGGACATGTTTTTGGTTGGGATATCACAATATCTCTTATATTATTAATGCATCTATATACTTGGTAAAGGGTGGAAGACTCAGCCTTTTGCCTAGTGTTTTGTTCCACTCTTGCCACCCTAGTTTCCGTCATACCGGTGTTATGTTCCTGGATTTTGCGTTCCTTACGCGGTCGGGTGATTTATGGGTCCCCCTTGACAGTTCGCTTTGAATAAAACTCCTCCAGCAAGGCCCAACATTGGTTTTACCATTGGCCTCACCACCACCTACCCTTTCCCTTGGGTCGGCCAACCCGAGGGTCATCTTTATTTTAGTCCCCCGGGCCAGTGCTTGTCTAAGTGTTGGTCCGAACCGAGCAGCCTGCGGGGCCACCTCAGGGCAACTCGAGGGCTGGTTTTACTCGTAGCTTGACTTATCCGGTGTTGCCCTGAGAACGAGATATGTGCATCTCCTATCGGGATTGTCGGTGCATCGGGCGGCTTTGCTGGTCTTGTTTTACCATTGTCGAAATGTCTTGTAAACCGGGATTCCGAGTCTTATCGGATCTTCCTGGGAGAAGGTATATCCTTCGTTGATCGCGAGAGCTTATCATGGGCTAAGTTGGGACACCCCTGCAGAGTATAATCTTTCGAAAGCCGTGCCTGCGGTTATAGGCAGATGGGAATTTGTTAATGTCCGGTTGTAGATAAATTGACACCAGATCCGAATTAAAACGCATCAACCGCGTGTGTAGCCGTGATGGTCTCTTTTCGGCGGAGTCCGGGAAGTGAACACGGTTTCTGGGTTATGTTTGACGTAAGTAGGAGTTCAGGATCACTTCTTGATCATTGCTAGCTTCACGACCGTTCCGCTTGTTCTCTTCTCGCTCTTATTTGCGTATGTTAGCCACCATATTTGCTTAGTCGCTGCTGCAGCCTCACCACTTTACCCCTTCCTTTCCCTTTAAGCTTTGCTAGTCTTGATACCCATGGTAATGGGATTGCTGAGTCCTCGTGGCTCACAGATTACTACAACAACAGTTGTAGGTACAGGTTATTCAATGATCATGATGCGAGAGCGATGTTTGCTTGTTTGGAGTTCTTCTTCTGCTTCTTCTTCGATCAGGGGATAGGTTCCAGGTGGGCAGCCTGGGCTAGCAGGGTGGATGTCGTTTGAGTTTCTGTTTGTGTTTCATCCGTAGTCGGATGGTGCTCTAATGTATTGTGAATGGTGTATTCATGTGGCATTGTATGCCTTTTGTATGTATCCCCATCTATTATGTAATGTTGATGTAATGATATCCACCTTGCAAAAGCGTTTCAATATGCGGGTCTATCCTTGGTGGGACCTTCGAGTTCCTTTTGGATAGGGTCGCATATTGGGCGTGACAAGTTGGTATCAGAGCCTCGACCGACCCTAGGAGCCCCCTTGATTGATCGTGTAGTCTGGCCGTTGTTGAGTCTAGAAGAAAACTGTTTTCGGAGTCTAGTTATATCGGAGAGTAGGAATTCTTTTTACTCCTCAGCCCCTTCGTCGCTCTGGTCAGGAATCTTGACGTAGGTGTTTTGAATTACTTCTCTTCCCTTTCAAATTTTTCTTTAGGTTCACGCAGTTGGTTTTCCGATTGTTGTTCCTCAGCTCTTTTCATCCAGTGCATTTCTTGTCAAGTTGACTCGACCCCCCTTCATCTTTGAGTTCAATCCTCAGTTGTTTTCTTTTCCCACCCGCCCACCCTTCTTCTTCTCGAAACCGGAGAATGTAATCGAGTATCCATCCTACTCGTGCGAAGTTTTTGCTCTCTCTGCTCAATGATTTCAACCGGTGTTTCCTCTTCAAGATATTCGTCGATTTCCCCTTCCAAGATGATCTTGTTTTCCCGCCCT
>NC_057801.1:567789811-567791251 GCF_018294505.1 Triticum aestivum
CCACCCTTTTCTTCCCGGAGTCTGACTCTCTCTCGAACATCAATTTCATTCGTACAGAGCCTCTTCAGTCTTTCGTCAATTATTTCAACCGGTGAATTCTCTTCTCGGTGGACATTCTTCATCTCTTTTCCGGTGGATTCAATTCCAATTTTTGGTAGTGATTATATTCTTTTCCCTGGATCAAGTGTTCTCCTTGCTCGTTTGCCTCTCGCCAGTTTATCATTCCGGAGTTCGGAAGACATCTCAGGAGATTCGTCTGTGTTCGAACTAATGCGAGGTTGTCACCTCATTCAAATATTTCAATTGTTCTGGTGCATCATCTACCTGTTCAACAATCCTTTCCAATGGTGTTATCTCTTCAGTGGGCCCTAACCCACAGGTCTTTTTCCAGGATCTTACCTGACTCTTCTAATTCCCCTAGAGTTATTCTAAATTCTTTTCAAGTCTGACGTAAGAATGGGTTTCATCAGTCAGATGTTTTTCCAAGATCGATTTCAAATCTTTTTAATTGTTGCCTCAACCTCTTCGCTTTTCGTTCTCCCGGAGTGGTTTCATAGTCTATCTGATTCCGTGAGCTTTCGATTCTCGTCAATCTCGTTGTTCCTCTCTTCTTCTCGAGTGCTCTCGATTCTTTGCTTCTTCTCTTGAGTTCTTGTTTCTCCTCATCCCTTTTCTCTTCCGTCTCGGTCCTAAGATCTCGGGACGAGATCTCTTGTTAGTGGAGGAGTGTTGTAACGCCCCGGACCCGATGCGCCAGGTGTCCGCCAGTTATTCGCCGTCTTTGCCATGTCATTTGCTCGCGTGTTGCATTTTATCATGTCATCATGTGCATTTCATTTTGCATACGTGTTCGTCTCATGCATCCGAGCCTTTTCCCCGTTGTCCGTTTTGCAATCCGGCGCTCCTATGCCCTCCGGCGTTCCCCTTTTCTCTCCTATTGTGAGTGGGTATTAAACTTTCTCGGAATGGACCGAGGCTTGTCAAGTGGCCTTGGTATAGCACCAGTAGACCGCCTGTCAAGTTTCATGCCATTTGGAGGTCGTTTGATACTCCAACGGTTAACCGCGTAGCCCGAAACCCTCCTTTCTCTTTGCAGCCCAACACCTCTCCCAACTGGCCCAAAACCCAGCAAACTCCCCTCCATGCTCTCGGTCGTTCGATCACGACCGCGTGGCCAAAAACCGCTCCTCATTTGGACACTCCTAGCTCCCTCTACCTATAAATATGTGCCTCCCCCCGAAATTCGCGGATCAAATCCCCCCGAAACCCTAGCTTCGTCCTCATCCCGCAGCCGGACACGTCCGGACCCCGCCGGACATGTCCACCCCACCGATCGCAGCCAGCTAGCGCCCGACACCTGTCCCGTCGCCGTCCTCGCGCCGCCGGCCCGCGGGGCCTAGGGCAGGCCCGCCCCGGCCAGCGTGCACCCGCGCCGCGCCT